>NW_013550566.1:0-1231 GCF_000709125.1 Exophiala aquamarina CBS 119918 | reverse complement strand
TATTCTCGTTAAGTTACTTATACTCTTATAATTCTATAAGAACTTCCCTTAACTACTATACTAAGGAAAAGACTTAGGGGTATAAGCGGCGTAGCTAAAACGCGTACTTAAAGAAGGTTATTAGCTTAGATAGAGTAAATAGAAAATCTATCGCCCTAAGTAGGAGAGCTATCGGGCTCTATCTAGCGCGTAGTAGAGGAAGCGCGGGAGACGCGCGGGTCTCGAGCGAACTCGAGTAACCTACTATTATCGCTTAGTAGAACTAAGAAAGATACTCCTTAAGGAAGCTCTAGAGCGTTTAGTATCGTACCTATATCGGTAATATAAGATCGCTACGCGTAACTATAACGTAGACTACTAGAAAAGAGATAGCTAGATAAAATATAATGAATAGAAGCGGAGCTCCGAGGTAAGTAAGTTAACGATTCGGTAGACGTCCTAGATACGATACTACTCCTTCGTAAGCGGCTAGTAAGCCTATAAGAGGATAGTCTAGTAAAGTATATTAAGATAGGAGAACTTAAGATATATATAGATACTTCGCTAGCTAGCCTATAGAAGTTTAATACCTATTAATAGATTTATTTTTCTATACTATCGAGTTCGATAGTACTATCGAACGCGAATCGTATTAACTTAGCGGCTACGTTCCTAACTAATACTACTACTTTAGTATAGACGCGTCGGGAAGAAGCCGTCCTAATATAGGAAGACTTTATCTACTTTCTACGAAATTTAGTATAAGACCTAGCGAACCGCCTAATATTCGTACTAAGTCGCCTATAGCGGAAACGCTAGGGCGAAAGCTAGATAGTTCGAGAACTATAAGAAGAGCTTATATATATTCGAACGAATATCCTATCGATATCTAAACGCGAGACGTATACTTAGGAGCTACTACTCGTATTAAAGCTTAAGATTCGGCTAGAGGTAATAAGGTAATTACTTAATATTAAATTTAAAGAGTAGGTTCTACGCGCGGTATAGCGCTAGAAGAAGCTCTAAAGGACCTCTAGTAGGAGGCCTAAACTACGAGAAGTCTCGAAGTATTCTTCTAGTAAGCCGAGCGCGGAAACTCCTTAAAGGGGGCGCTCGGGGCCCTATCTATATAACGGTAAGTTAAAGGGAAAGGATAGTATCCGGGGGATAAGGTTTAGGATCTATTATAGAAGTAGCTAAAGATCGTAGAAAGAAGGAGTAGAATATATAGTCGCTTCCTATCTTATTAAAT